>NC_057806.1:369418229-369423139 GCF_018294505.1 Triticum aestivum | reverse complement strand
ACCTCGCCGTCGCCGACAGCCTCCCCGCGTCGGCCCCTCGCCGTCTTCCTCTTCGACTACGAGGACCCGGACGAGCTCGAACGCCTCGAGCCATCCCTTCGACGCCACCGCCGACCCCTACCCCAACCCCGACCCCTCCGACGACCGGCCGTGCCTGCCCAGGTGCCTCTCCTCCTTCCTCCTTCCTCCTTCCTCCCTCTCCACCCTTCCTCCCCATTCCATCCCTCCCTCCCCTCGACCGTGTCTTGTGTCTCAACACTTCAGGTTTGCGCACTAGGTTTAGACAGACAGTAATGCCTAGGTTCAATTAGGTTCAGTAGTTCCATTTGTTCATAGGTTCAATTAGGTTCAATTAGGTTTGTGCACTAGGTTTAGACAGACAGTAATGCCTAGGTTCAATTAGGTTTAGATAGATAGACATTAATGACTGTGTTCCTAGGTTTAGACAGACAATGTCTTTCATGCCATTTGTTCAACATGAGACAGCATTTGTCATTTGCCACATGTTCAGTTCAGTAGAGATGCAATGCTAGTAATTCGTTCCTTTTCTTCTAAAATTGACATATGGAAGTAATCTGTTAATTTGAATTTTGTTACTGATTATGACATGCGATTTGTGCACTATAGTTTGTTAATCTGGACAACTCAGTAGCTAATGCATTCAGTTAACCAAAGTTTAGTTCTTGTGTATTGTAATTTGTTAATCTGTTACTCCATTTGTTACTGAATTTTTCTCTTGGGGTTTAGTAGTGAGATAGAACATGCATGGTCCATCATTTAGTTGGAGTATTGCCTAGGTTCAATTAGGTTCAGTAGTGCTACTAGGTTTAATATCATTGCTCCTGTGCTATACTTTGACAACCTGGAGTGCATTAGGGAGTAGTAGCCAATTAGGTTCAGCAGTTAATTGATGGTTTGATACATGATACATTTCATGCACAGGGTGCTAGAGCTGCACTTAACTTGCTAAAATCATCCCCTTGTTCTTACTGGTTATAGAAATTCATTGCTTGTCCTATGTTTTCTGTCAGGGTATTGTTCAGGAAGCTTGCTTGAGTTTGTGTCCTTTAATTTGTAAATCTGCAGTTCTAGCCACATTTAGGATAAGTTGTTGTATATACTGTCATAAATTTCAGCAATAACAGGGCATCAACAGTGCTACTCTAGTATCTAGTTGGGGAGGGACAAATGGACAGGGAATTACTTGTGATGCCTCTGAATTACTTGTGATCACATTGAGAAAGACTTGTAAAGATGATGATCATCTTTTACAAAAAACAATTTCTGTAAACACGTCAGTAACTTTGCTAATTTGCTGGGTTTTGTCTCCGACCATCGTGTCGTGATGAATTTGCAGGTACCCCGAGAGGCCCTTGAGTTTGCTGGAATGTCGATTAACTTCTGTTCCGGCAAATTCGGGTACTCCATATGTCCTATTTTCAGCAAAGGTCATGCTGAAATTTTCCGTGAATTTTAGCATGACTTTGCTAAAAATAGGACATATGGGGTACTTGTGACTAATGCATGGGCCGGGGTATCTTAGTACTTAATTAAGTAGGATCAACTACCCTTTATTCTTGCTGCATTAAACCATAGGTTTTAGGGTGCCTCGGTGTTGATAAGAACCTAAATGATGAAAGCTTAGGCTTTTAGGGTGCCTCGGCATTGACAAACCCTAAATGATAAAACCTTGGCTTTTAGGGTGCCTCAGTGTCGATAAGAACCTAAATGATGAAAGCTTAGGCTTTTAGGGTGCCTCGGCATCGACAAACCCTAAATGATAAAAGCTTAGCTTTTAGGATGCCTCGGTGTCGACAAACCCTAAATGATGTAGTTTTGAATTATGAGCGTAGGATAATGGAGAGTCAGGGTCTTTATTGTTTTATGCTATTTTAGCTTAAATAGGGTATTTAGGTCCTGCCTAATACTGATAATCATGTGCTAAGAACAATTAAGTAGGGTTGGTTCGATGACTATCAAGATGATGATCGTATGACTTGTTATTAATAACGAGTAGAAGTTGTATGATGATGATTAGTAGGACTTGTTAGGATTAGTATTACTTCCGACAAACTCGATACTCGCGGTCTTGAGACTTGTAATGTTTTATCTTTGTTTGGTCTTTTGAATTCGGAGACTAATATGATGAATTGTATTCGGAGACTAATCTTCTATTGTATTCGATGAATCTGCTGTTGTTGTGTGCTACTGTCTATATTCTGTCAAATAATATATTTTGTAATCTGTGCAAAAATCAGAAAAGTAAAAAAAATAAAACCTAATATTCATATTAATGGCGCATCACTACAGAGTGCGCCATTAGTATGCCAAAGTATACTAATGGCGCATCGCCAAACAGTGCGCCATTAGTATGCCAAGTATACTAATGGCGCATCTATGGCGCATCCATCCGCAGTGCGCCATTAGTGTGCCAAAGCACATGGTTAAATATGGCCCCTGGGAGGCATACTAATGGCGCATGGTGTTATATACTAATGGCGCACTGGGTGGTGCGCCATTAGTATACCAGATACTAATGGCGCACCAGTGGTGCACCATTAGTAATAAATACTAGTGGCGTGATACTAATGGCGCACCAGTGATGCGCCATTAGTAGGCAAAACTGGTGCGCCATTAGTAGGCCTTTTCCTAGTAGTGGCAATTGATATAAGAGCGCATAGTTATGAAGATATCTAAGGCAATGATCATGAATATAGGCATCACGTCCGTGTCAAGTAGATCGAAATGATTCTGCATCTACTACTATTACTCCACACATCAACTGCTATCCAGGAAGCATCTATAGTATTAAGTTCATAAGAACAGAGTAATGCATTAAGCAAGATGACATGATGTAGAGGGATAAACTCAAGCAATATGATATAAACCCCACCTTTTTATCCTCGATGGCAACAATACAATACGTGACCTGCTGCCCCTACTGTCATTGGAAAAGGACACCGCAAGATTGAACCCAAAGCTAAGCACTTTTCCCATTGCAAGAAAGATCAATCTAGTAGGCCAAACTAAACCGATAATTCGAAGAGACTTGCGAAGATATCAAATCATGCATATAAGAATTCAGAGAAGAACCAAATAATATTCATAGATAATCTTATTCATAAACCCACAATTCATCAGATCTTGGCAAACACACCGCAAAAGAGTATTACATCGAATAGATCTCCAAGAACATCGAGGAGAACTTTGTATTGAGAATCAAAGAAAGAGAAGAAGCCATCTAGCTAATAACTATGGACCCGAAGGTCTACGGTAAACTACTCATGCTTCATCGGAGAGGCAATGGTGTTGATGTATAACCCTCCGTGATCGATTCCCCCTCTGGCAGATCGCTAGAAAAGGCCCCAAGATGGGATCTCACAGGTACAGAATGTTGCGGCGGTGGAAAAGTGGTTTCGTGGCTCTCTGCGGTCGATCTAGGGTATAAGAGTATATATAGGTGAAATAAGTACGTCGGTGGAGCTACGAGGGGCCCACGAGGGTGGGGGCGCGCCTACCCCCCTGGGCACGCCCTCCTGCCTCGTGGCCACCTCGTGGAGTTCCTGACTTCGACTCCAAGTCTTCTGGATTGCTTTCGGTCCAAGAAAGATCATCATGAAGGTTTCATTCCGTTTGGACTCCATTTGGTATTTCTTTTCTGTGAAACTCTAAAATAGGCAAAAAAACAGAAACTGGCACTGGGCCTCCGGTTAATTGGTTAGTCACAAAATAATATAGAAGAGCATATTAAAGCCCATTAAACATCCAAAACAGATAATATAATAGCATGGAACAACAAAAAAATATAGATACGTTGGAGACGTATCGAACATCCCCAAGCTTAATTCCTTCTTGTCCTCGAGTAGGTAAATGATAAAAACAGAATTTTTGATGTGGAATGCTACCTAACATAATTATAAATGTAATCTTCTTTATTGTGGCATGAATGTTCAAATCCAAAAGATTCAAGACAAAAGTTTAACATTGACATAAAAATAATAATACTTCAAGCATACTAACAAAGTAATCATGTCTTCTCAAAATAACATGGCCAAAGAAAGTTCATCCCTTCAAAATCATATAGTTTGGCTATGCTCCATCTTCGTCACACAAAATATTCAGATCATGCACAACCCCGATGACAAGCCAAGCAATTGTTTTATACTTTAGTATTCTCAAACTTTTTCAACTTTCACGCAATACATGAGCGTGAGCCATGGCCATAGCACTATAGGGGGAATAGAATGGTGGTTGTGGAGAAGACCAAAAGGAGGAAGATGGTCTCACATCAACTAGGCATATTAATGGGCTATGGAGATGCCCATCAATAGATATCAATGTGAGTGAGTAGGGATTGCCATGCTACGAAGGCACTAGAGCTATAAATGTATGAAAGCTCAACAAAAGAAACTAACACTACAAAAAAGACACATCCGTAACATTTTGGGCCGAACGAATTTTTTCTGTCATACTTATGACACTTCTATGACGACAATTGTGACAAACCCGATATCATCATAGATGTGGTGGGGTCCTATTTCTATGACAAAAAATCATGACAGCAAATGGGCTTTTCGTCCTGGGCAGGCCGGAGATGCAGTTGCATGACATTCTTTAGGCAGTCCATGACGGAAAAAACCGTGGTAGAAGCGAGGGCGAGAAAAATATCGGGGTGTTCCCGGTTACGGTTGGTGGTCGGGGGTCGAGCGATGCGCGTTTCTCTTATACGTACGCGCGTGTGTGCGAGGCGTTGGGCTCTAACTAAACCCAAGCGAGGCGTTGGGCTCTAACTGAACCCGAGCGATTGCACTACAGGCTACGCGTTACTGAACCCGAGCGATCGATCAACCCCTTGCTGTTAACTGAACTCGAGTGATTCCTTCACTACTGTTGCTAACTGAAGCAAGTTG
>NC_057806.1:369406827-369417984 GCF_018294505.1 Triticum aestivum | reverse complement strand
CCCGTGGAGGGCTGGACGAACATGACCCCCCTGGAGGGCTGGTTGAACAGTAGCCCGGTGGAGGGCTGGTTGAACAGTAGCCGGTGGAGGGTTGGATGAACAGTAGCCGGTGGAGGGGTGGTTGAACAGGACCCCGTGGAGAGGGCTGGTTGAATAGTAGCCGGTGGAGGAGCGTGCGGTGGAGGCTGGATGAACAGGAGCCCGTGGATGAACAGTCGCAGGTGGAGGCTGGAGGAGGTCGACGGTGGATGAACAGTAGCCCGTGGAGGCAGTCGGCGGTTGATGAACAGTAGCCCGTGGATGCAGTCGACGGTGAAGATGAACAATATCCCGTGGAGTCCCGTTTTGTGGTATGCCACACCCCTCCCGATGAATAGGACCCTGTTTCGACCGTAGCGCTCCAACACAAGTCTATTTCCTCCGTTTTGCGGTACGCCACACCCCTCCCTATCAACAGGACCCCGTTTCGACCGTAGGAGGTCCAAGAGAAGTCTGTTTCCTCCGTTTTGCGGTACGCCAGACCCCTCCCGATGAACAGGTTCCCGTTCGACGGTGGCCGGTCGAACACAAGGCTGTTTCCTCCGTTCTCCGGTTCGCCAGGCCTCGTTTCCATCGGCTATTCCGTCCAAGCCGGTTGGCTCCCGATGAACAACATGCGTTTCGTTGCCTCCCGATAAAACGACGCTTTCCATTGCCTCCCCATGAACACGACGACGACGCAGTTTCTCCGTTCCGACCCAGCCATGTACAGGAGCCCTGGCCGTACGTATGCGCGAGTAGGCGTTCGAGACCCCGCCTGTATGTACGTACGTGGCCGTATTTACTTTTTTGCACCCTGGCCGTTGTACGTATGTGTACATGCTACATGCGCACCTTTAGTATGACACGTGCGTGCCTCTACCACGACACGTGCGCGCCTCTACATCAAACAGTATGTACGTACACGTTCGAGACCAGAATGACAATGCTACGTACGCTTTGACCAGGTGTGTCCCGACTGTTAGGCACTTCCTTACGTGTGAAGATGTCGCTGGTGGGTCCCAGCAATCATGGGGGTGAATCATTTTTTTGCCCGTAATATGGACACACTTCTTTGCGTGCGAAAATGTAGCTGGTGGGTCCCAGCAGTCAGGGGGAAACGTTTTTTTCGGGAAATACGGTGGCCCATCCGGTGGGTCTCTGCTGTCAGATGGAGGAATCATTATTTTCTACGTAATAAGGAGGCACTTCCTTGCTGCAGCGTGGACCCAACTGTCAACCTCTCCATGTACAGTACTATTCTGATGGAAGTCGGTCGTTGACCATATTGACCACGCCGCGCTGAGAGCATCATGGCGGTGGACAACGGCGAGGCCTAAGAAGGGGACGACACAGAGCCGGGGAAGACGCAGCAGTGGAAGCCCACGCAGACAGGAGTACAAGGGTTCACTTGTTCGGCTGTGGTGTGAGCCTGCCGTCACCGCAGGGCCTGGCCAGCTGTGGAAGTAGTAGGGGGCGGTGAGGCCTCCACGGTAGCACAACCGGCCACGGGAGGCAGGAGCAGGCGGCACGACCGGCCTGCTTTGGGCGGCTGGAGCAATAAGACCAGAGGTTGAAGAAGCACTACGGCCGTTGGATGAACATCGTACGGTCACTGGAGCTAGAATCATTCATATTGACTAAGTTGACATAGCCTCCGTCCCCGTCAACTTAGTAGACCCACAAGTTAGCCTCCCATTATGTTGAGTCCCAGCTAGGAGGGGGAGTATTCATTTTTTGTGCGTAATAAGGAGGCATTTCCTTGCGTGCGAAGATACACCACACCACAACACTTGATTGGGGGCAATTAACTGCCGAAAGAAATACTAGAATAAGGGCAAACTGTCAGCCGGGAATCTAGTTATTGCTGGCAGAGGTACTTAAAAGGTGGAAACACTGCCGGGAGAACTTTAGTTTTTTTTGAGAAGAACCGGGAGAACTTTAGTAGTAGCAAGGACACATGCACTGCCGAAAATGTTGTCCACATTTTAGGTCATCAAATCTGCCGGCATAACTAAATCACGGCCCACTGTCGGCCGGGCTATCCATGGAGCGAGACCAAAAATAATTGGGCCCATACGCGCGCTGGCACGGGAGAAAACGCGATAGACTTTTTTTTTGCTCAAAAATAGTTATAGCCGCCGCCCAATGCTTGCCCAAATCGAACCCTCTAGAGTCCAGACCCATCCTCCTCCTCCTCCGCCGCCGCCACCGCAGCCGCCGACAAGAGCCCCTCTGTCCTCGACAGCGCCCTCCACCGCCGACCCCCTCCGCCGACCTGGTGACCCCCACTGAGATCGATGCCGCCGGTGCGTCGAGATCGGCCTCGCCTCCGTCCACACGGATCTGGTGTACGTGGTCAACGTCGTCTCGCTCCCTGCGGCACCACCCTAGGACAGGTCGACGGCGCCTGTGCGTTGAGGTCGACGTCGCCTTGATCCCCAGCACGAGATCCGGCGACGAACTCCGGGCCTCTTGTCTCAAGTTAGCCGTGCCACCCCACGCCATCGCGCTGCTCTTCTCCGCGACCCTCCACGCGGACGAGCGCTATCGGGCTCCCCACCATGTCTCTTACCACACCGACGGCGACCGCGGTGCCTGCTCCCCACTACGCTAGTACAACATGTTGCTCAGATCTGTCATGGTGAAACGCGATGCAGGTATGCTTTTCCTTACAAAGGTTGTGAAACTCTTCTTTTCTGATGGATGAGAACTCACGAGATATTGCCGATTTATCTTCTCATTGCTGTAGATTTTCCCTCCCTTCCACCGAATTACTACTGGGCTCCAAGTCTTTCTCATTGCTGCCTCTGTATTTTGCTTCCAAATTGTTGCAGGTGCTATCAGTGAAAGGATTGGGGACTGGTTCTAGCAGTGGTAGGTTTGTTCCAGGAATTCATAATGCTCATGATTTGCCACACTCATGGCACTTACTACTTAAAATGTTTCTCCATTTAATCAAGCAAGAATAGTTCTTCAAAACATTTTATCGTTTTAATCTTCAGACATCTTGGTAGGAAGCAGCATGGAATGTTTGCAGTTTTAGTTTAGATTGTACATAAAGGCCTCTAGATATGTTCTCTGTCAGTCAAAACTTCTAAAATGATCTATGCACCATGGCAGTGGATACTTCTAAATGACTGCAACATGTTCTAGTAAGCCTTATTAGTATAGGACGTTCAATAATCTTTCGGTGCTAAACAAGTGGATGCTACAACTTAATACTAAATCAGTAAAACACTTTAGGAGTACTACATGGACAAAAAGGTATTTGTATTGTGCTGTTTATCCCCATTGGTTGATCGATGTGAGATCATCTAGTTCAACTGTCATCACACACATATACTACTACATGGAAGAAAACAACTAGCTAGAGAACTTGTTTACGCCTCCTTTCATTTTGCTGCAAGACAGACTGAAAGTGGACCACTCTTCTAGAGTTTAAATGGTACTCCCTCTGTCCCATAATGTAAGTATTGTCAAAAAACGTCTTACATTATGAGACGGAGGTAGTATAATATGTTGGTTTTCTACGGTTCCTTTATCTCCAATCTAGTTTTTACTCAATATAAGTTACTATTTCATAAGAATAACATGAAGCACTGATTCTTATATGTTCCATGTATTATGACATGACAAGTAGTCACTAGCAGCTAAGCAAAGGCTACAACATGCTCGGAGGAGAAGTTTGAATGGAGGCAGGGAATACACTTTTTTCTGTGAATGCAGAGAATACACTTTGTAAGGCATATATCCAACCTGAACTTCTTGTACTCTGTTGAGCCCTTGGGTCTTGTGAACCCGTATTCATGTGCCGTATAGAATACTTGCACGTGCAACTCCCTAAGAAACCAAAACAATTTGATGTTTCCTGTGAGGTGGTAAAGAAAATTAACCACACACTTAAAAAACAACATGTGTGTACTAGTAGTATCACGTACATGCTGGAGCTACTAGATTAGTACGTACTCCCTCCGTTCCTAAATATTTGTCTTTCTAGAGATTTCAACAAGTGACTACATACAGAGCAAAATAAGTGAATCTACACTTTAAAATATGTCTATATACATCCGTATGTTATAGTCCATTTGAAATCTCTAAAAAGACAAATATTTAGGAACGGAGGGAGTACATGGTTGTTAAGATGAGGCTGCATGCATCACTTAAAAAAAGAGATGATTAATACGTACTTGTAGCAAGCATCCCAGCTAGCTAGCTACTTACATTTTAATCTGCATCCATTTTAGTCCATTTTAGTCTGCATCCATTTTAGGTCATTTTAGTAAACAACAAAATCAGGTGAAATGAGAATACGGAGGAGAAATGAAATAGCTTACATCCATTTTAATCCAATAGCAATTTTGCCAAAGGTGACCATGGCAAACATTTTATCCTGTTAATTACAAGCACATTATTTGAACGAGCGCTTTTATTGTTGGTGGCTTATTTTTATGCCCAACAAGTTGGGTGCTTTTCTTAATGGGTAGGTCATAACCTCAACCTTCAGGTTACTATAAACAAGTTTGGAACGACAGAAATATCTGATTTGTTACTATTACTAGAATGAAACGCGTTGTGTACAACTGTACATCAGTCTGATTCAAATCCTTTTCATCTCCAATGAATGAGCTTTGTACAACATCAGCCTTGATTTAGACTCCACGTACTGAATAGGTTCATTGCGTTCGTTGCTTCCGCCAATGCCCAATAGCAAGGGAAATAAACAAGGCCTTAGAACACTTGCCCTTATATGATGTAAAGATTACATTTTTATTGGGCTATCTTGTCCTTCAAGTACTAGTAGCATGTTTATGTTACAACAGCTTTATTGTGCTATGAGAGCTCTGTTTTGAATTTCTGGTCTGTGCAGGTTTCCCAAAGATACACTGGGTGATCTACAAGCTTCTGAAGGTTTGGATGATCTACAAGTTAAGGCTTGGATCACCTACAAGCCGTTGAATGTTTGCAAGACCTACAATTAAGTTGGGTGATCTACAAGCTTCTGAAGGTTTGGATGATCTACAAGTTAAGGCTTGGATCACCTACAAGCTGTTGAATGTTTGCAAGACCTACAATTAAGTTGGTGGAGTGGTTATGTAATGTACCTTGTTTGTTGAACCTGGTGACATTGGCACGTGCTGCTCATTTTGGTGGTTGTTTTGGCACATAAGCCACTGTATGCTCTTTTTGGTTGGGTGACGCACCTAGAAACATATGTACTCCTCCCTTTGTGGCACCACTTCATTTTTTATTGTGTGGCACACCTAGAAACATATATGTGCTCCTTTTGTGGCACAACCTGTATATATATGGTTGTCATGTTTCTTAAATGAAGTTTAAGGTTTTTGATGAGGCCTATATGTTGCTTTGAAGTGTATGCATAAATTGTGTGATCTGGCCTGAGTGCTTGAACATAATGAATGTGTATTACATTAGGGCTTCCTATAACACTTTGGTAGTGAAATCAGAGTAGTGGCATAATAACTGCCGGGTAGACATGCTTTTGCAGGCAATAGAACTGCCGGCGATTGTAGTTTCATGTGCCCTGACCAATCTGCCGGGAGAAGTGAACTGCCGGCGATTGTAGTTTCCCACACGGAGGGTAGTACGAGGGTTTACTGGTTTGTTTGCCGTCGTCGGAGAATAACAACAGGTGTAGGTGAGTAGAGTGGGGCGGTGGGGCGGTGAGACCTGCGCGGCAGCACAGCCGGCCGCGGAAGGAGGGAGCAGGCAGTCCCGCCGGCGCTTGTTTGAGTGGCTGGACCAGAAAAAGCAGAGATTTTAGAAGCACGACGGCTGTTGGATGGACATCCAACAGTCACTGCTTGTGCGTCAGTCTTTTTTTTAGGAAAGCCTCAAATCTGTGGAAAACAACATATAGCCCATCTGCCATTATTTATAATAATTTATAGCCCATTTGCTAATTCTTAATGTTTTTCTAGAGCCCATATTCTTTTTGTTAGCATTACAGCCCATATTGTGGCCAGGGTTAAAAAATTATATGAATTTTTGCATATTTCGGTGCGGTCCGAACTGTTTTTAATCCCGAAATTTCAAGTCACATTCAAACTGATTTTAAAAATAAATGTATATCAATATAAAATCTAACAAATTGTCCACGCATAAAAATCAATGCAATTTAAAATCTTGAAATGAAAAAAAAGAAATTTGAAACTAATTGTCGGTTTGATGTGTTTTAAAAATGTATAGCCCATTTCTCATTCTTGATAGGCTATTTTCCCGGCCAGCTGAATGAAGCTCTCCTCGTCTTGAAAGATTTACAGCTCAATAGGCATGACAAAGTGACTTACTTGACAAATCACAAAAAAACTGGGCTAGCCATTTTTAGAAAGAAACTACTGGGCTGGTCTGTGGTAAACATAAAAGAAATGGCTGTTTAGACAGGCCAGAGTGCTCCGCACAACTCAATTAACACCCTGCTTCCGTCTCAAAAACAAATTAGATAAACTAGTCGCCAACCCGTGCATTCGCATGGGCTAGCATGCAATACAACTTTCTACGGTATGGGAATCTACAATAGTTTTTGTGCAATGGCTTGTCTCCTATAAAAGAACTACAAATGTACAGACAAACTAAAATTACAACTATTTAGTAATTACAAAAGATGATGATATGAAAAGGTCGCATGCATTTGAAGTATAATCATCACATAACTTTTGAAATATAATCTTCAACAATATAATATTGGCTATATACAGTTTTTGCATAATGTATGAAATTATGATAATGTTATCAACGGTTACTTTCCATAATGCAAACAGTAAATTGCAAATTTACTATGTATTTAAATATAACATATAGAAACATTTCTTGCTATTTTTGCTCAGATTTCTAATGTAAACGCCTGGACACAAATTTCTATTTTCATGGGAGACTTATCTTGTTCCATGTTTATTTTGACATGTCTACACCCATATTTTAGTTATATTTTAAAATACTGAAATTAATTAAGTTCATATTTCGTACTTTTTATAGTATTAGAATTGTGAAAGCAAACATTTGATAGGTTGAAGTGATGTGTCGTTACATATTAACTTCTGTCTTGTCCGTCAAGTCTTAAAATAATCTAGTTAGTTTTTTTCTTACACTTTTTTTGATTTATCATTAATACTAAACATAAATAATTTTGAACCGGTATGTCTAGTTGGTGTTCTGAGATGGTTAAGTCAAGCAAACTTTCTCACAAAAGCAGTCAAATATAGTAATACACAATATACATTCAATATAATTCAATGAGATCGCATAATATTCTGTTGGAAAATAGACTCCACATTGTTCTTTTCACCATGACAGATCCCACAATATTCTTAAATATAGAACATTGTATTTTTTAGATCAGTGGTACTATCACTTGTTTTTGTATCTTGAATATTGCAACTTTGATAGAGAAAAGGAATTTTCAGTTGTATTTTATGCCAATCTCTCAAATTTCTAAATTTTGTAGTTGTAAAAGAAAGTTACAGAATAAAATAAACATTCTCTCACTTTGTATATTTATCCACAAAAATGATACAAATAGTCCTTAAATATAGAATATACTATTATAAATAAGAATAGGGCCTTTTATATTTGCATGATCTAAAAAGAGCATGGTCAACAATAAAAAATCATAAGTAGGAATGGCATACCATAGAAAATCGAAATGTGTTGTGTACAACTGTAACACCCTCGATGCGCCTATAGCTCCCACGTGTCGAGGCACGACTTAGAGACATAATCGTATTGAAGGCATATGTCGCAAGTAAGGTTATCTTTACACATCCCATGTAATATAATAATAAAGGGGAGAGAACACAGTTGGCTTACAATCGCCACGTCAATCAAGGTACATAAATAACATTACATCATTCAAAACACTCATGGCCCGACTACGGCGCCAAAATAAAAGATAACCCAACATGAGACACGGTCCCGATCACCCCCAACAGGGCACCACTACTGATCATCAGGAAAGGAAACATAATAACATTGAGAGTCCTCGTCGAACTCCCACTTGAGCTCGAGCGCGTCACCTGGAGCGGAATCATCAGGCCCTGCATCTGGTGTAATAGTAATCTGTGAGCCACATGGACTCAGCAATCTCGCACCCTCGCGATCAAGACTATTTAAGCTTATAGGTAAGGCAAGGTAAATATAAGTGGAGCAGCAGCAAGCGACTAGCATATATGGTGGCAAACCTGTTCGCAAAAGAGAGCGAGAAGAGGAGGCAAAGAGCGAGCGAGAAACTAGAGAACAACCTACGCAAGCATTACTCCAACACCGTGTCCACTTCCCGGACTCCGCCGAGAAGAGGCCATCACGGTAACACACTCAGTTGATTCATTTTAGTTAAATTAAGGTTCAAGTTATCTACAACCGGACATTAACAAATTCCCATCTGCCCATAACCGCGGGCACGGCTTTCGAAAGTTCAAATCCCTGCAGGGGAGTCCCAACTTAGCCCATGACAAGCTCTCACGGTCAACGAAGGAATAGACCTCCTCCCAAGACGTTCCGATCAGACTCGGTATCTCGGTTCTTCAAGACAACTCCGACAATGGTAAAACAAGTCCAGCAACACCACCCGCAATGCCGACAAATCCCGATAGGAGCTGCACATATCTCGTTCTCAGGGCACACCAGATAAGCTAAGCGTACGGGAGCCAACGAAACCCAAGTTGCCAAGGGATGGCCCCGCACGGTGCTCTAGGTTGGACCAACACTCAGAGGAGCACTGGCCCGGGGGTATAAATAAGATGACCCTTGAGTCCGCGAAACCCAAGGGAAAAGGCTAGGTGGCAAATGGTAAAACCAAGGTTAGGCATTGCTGGAGGAGTTTTATTCAAGGCGGACTGTCAAGGGGTTCCCATTATAACCCAACCGCGTAAGGAACGCAAAAATCCAGGAACATAACACCGATATGACGGAAACTAGGGCGGCAAGAGTGGAACAAAACACTAGGCGAGAGGCCGAGCCTTCCATCCTTTACCAAGTATATAGATGCATTAAGATAACAAGATAATATAATGATATCCCAACAAGTAAATAAATGTTCCAACAAGGAACGACCTCCAATCTTCACCTGCAACTAGCAACGCTATAAGAGGGGCTGAGCAAAGCGGTAACATAGTCAATCAACGGTTTGCTAGGACAAGGTGGGTTAGAGGTTTGAAATGGCAATTTGGGAGGCTTGAAAGCAAGTGGTAGGCATCATAGCATTGGCATAGCAAAAGAGCGATCAATCTAGCATAGCAAAGATAGTAGTGATTTCGAGGGTATGATCATCTTGCCTGCAAAGTTGTCAGAGTTGACTGGATCCTCGAAAGCAAACTCAACGGGCTCCTTGTTAGCGAACTCGTCTCCCGGCTCTACCCAAACAAGCAACAAGGACACAATCAACCATGTGCAAGGATCAAACAATATGATGCAAAGATGATATGCTATGCGGGATGCGATGCGGGATGCATATGCAAGATGTGACAAGGAATGCATGACCCTGGCCTCAACTTGATAATCCAAGTGTGCCACTGGAAAGATGAGATAAAATTGCTTGAAAACGATATAAAGAACGTCGGAATCGGACTTACGGTTTGGAAATGGCAAGCGATTCAAATATGACACCGATCTGCGATTTACAGCAAGTAGCCATCTAAATGCAATGAGATGAACATGCTACAGCACCCAAACATGACAACAAAATATATGGCAGGGATGCATTCAAGATGCTTAACAAAAGTCTAGCACTGAGCTACGGCCAATTCATCCATTAACAGGTTTAAACAAGCATGGCAAAAATGCATATGACAAACAGATCTCAGACTTAGTGAAATTAACACTTGTCTGGAATTTCAGATCAGGTAGCACTCTTCGGAGCAACAAAACTACATGCTACAGGACCTGAACATGGCAAAGCAAAGCATGGCATGGAGCTACTCAAAGAGCTTAACAAAAGCCCTTAATGACCTTGAGCCAAAAGGGATCAGAAAATACAATTGCAAGCATGTGAACATGGTAAAAATATAATCAGTTCTCAGACTTAGTGAAAACTGGAGCATGCTGAAAACAGATATCAAGTAGGCATGTTTACGAGCTCGATGCACTCACTACGGAGCAAGTCATGACAAACTAAGCATACACCCATCAAGAATACACAAAATACAAGCTAGACATGGCAAGAACAATAGCATAGCATGCACGGATCAACTACAACATCATCGGCAAAATTGCAAACAAGTTGACAATCTGCCCAGATTCACAAAGTAGCAAAAGTAGAGCTCGATTGCCTCAAGTTAGGGTGCTCCATAAATGCAAACAAAGACATGGATATATAGAGCACTACAAGATTAACAAAACATCCTTACTGATCATCCTCAAAAGAGGCACGGATCACCCGAAAACAACAAGAACATATGGCCATATGAAATAAACAGCTCAAGGACTTAGTGAAAATGCTAAGTCCCTGAAATCAGCACTACCAAGTGCCTCACTTCGCAAGCTTGTGCTAGTCACCACACACATCATAAAAATACATGGATTGCACCCCTGGAAAGATGGCAAAACCCTTAACAAAACATATGTAGAGCTCATGGGCATATCATGCACACAATAATCATGGCAAAAATGACAAATATGCAAATGGAGTACCAGATCTGACAATTATCTCAAGTAGCCCTCTTCTAACAGCATTTCGGGCATCAATATGAGCTCAAATGAAAAATGATGCAATGGAATGAAATGATGTACTCTCTAAGACGAACATTTTGATATGCTATATGCCAAAAATGGAGTTACAGATGCGAAGTTATAACATGATGAAGATGTGCACATGGATTAGGGTTTTGGGAGAAAGTCAACCCTCAAACGGATCTAGATCCAGATCTGGATGGCGCGGAAACCAAGGATCAACGGGGAACTCGCCGGAGCTGCGTGAGACGGCGGCCAGACTTGGCGCGGCGCGCGCCAGCGCGGGAGGAAGACGACGGGGCGGCGGACGTCGCCGACGAGGCTGGAGGCGGGCGGCGCTCGCAGTTGGGCGGCGGAGGTCGCCGGGGCCGCCGGGCGGCGAGTCCACCGGCGTGGAGGAGCGCGGTGGCGGGAGGCAATGGCGGCGCGGCGGGCGTAGGCGTCCTGGGCGGCGTG